>NC_141697.1:480096111-480101111 GCF_964263255.1 Lissotriton vulgaris | reverse complement strand
AAATGTTTACAAAAGCAGTGCTTGTAAGACTGTCTGAAGCTTATTTCCACCTACTGCAGCTTCACTATTCCAAAGTAAGTGAGGGTCGTTTGTGGACCTGACTGCATTTGAAAACAATGTTATATGGTACCTCCCTAAACCGCTTGACGGAGGCCCCCGAGGGGCGGTGTGATGACACGGACTCGGAGAAGACGCTTGGCTCCGACCCCCTCCCCAAGTCTTATAGCACTGGTGTAGCCTGAGATCGCCCCCGACATAGGCGGCCGGCTCCCGGGGTCCGGCGGAACTTTTTGCCTTTTGATGACTCTTCTATTCTGGACTTTGTCCCACAATCCGTTTGACCTGAAGACACGCTGTAGTGGGGCGCCCCTTTACCGTTTTAGTTGCCATTCCGCCCGCTTTTGCTACACTGTGCCTCTTCCGCCATTCAACTGTTTACCGCCCGCTCTTGCGACTACAGCGTCTCGCTCACCATGTAGTTAAGTTGCTCCCGCTCTTGCGGTGCAGCGATAGGCGGCTGCCACAGGACTCTCAAAATGGCGGCCGGCTCTTCGGTTTTGGGCCTGGTCCACTAAAATGGCCCTGGGACACCTTGGAACTCGGACGCTTCCCTGATAGGGCTTGGGTCCCATTCTCGAAAAGCGTCCCCTCAGCCGTGAAGATTCTACAAAAGTCTTGGGGGCCTCCGACTCCCGCAGGCTTCTGGTGGGGAGCGGCTGCCATGATTGCTCGTGGAATGGCCACGACGGAGCTACGAGATGGTAGTGGTCTCATGCTGACGCCAGCTTTAGTCTGAAACATCCAGAAACACTATAGACTACCAATTCGATCAGTTCCGGTAGCGCCCCAACATGACCCGGAAGAGAAGAATTTGCCCTCCCCTCTTTGACTGATGGTTCTTGTTGCCTGTCCCCTCTGTTGTCATTTAACAGAACTTTTTGGACTGCTGAAAGGGGTTGTGTTCTGAACGCTGGTTGGTGGAGACATTTAGACTATATTCTTGACCTACGTTGTCGCGTAATGCGTTTTATGACACGCCGCGTTAGCGCACCCGGAAGTGATCCGAGGCGCGGCGCGCAGCGCGTAACGTAAGCATAACAGGTCATGTGACTTGTTAATAAAACTTTTCATTGGTTCATTTTACTTTTGTTATTTTAATGATGAAAAGCTTGGTCATATGACCTAAAAATTACGCTTTTTATTTTTTTCGAACATTATTTTTTTTTCAAACATATGTTATAATATTCCAGGCTAATGTACTTTCCCGGAAAATTTACAACTGTCCTGCAAGTAAAATATATTCCTTTTTCGAGAAAAAGGGCGTTTCTTCGTTCCATGACGGAGCCGTTGAGTAAGAGAGACTCGGCCTGCTGTCTTAGTCGCCGATACGCCTGATTATCAGATTCTTATCGATCACTTTATGTTGCAGAAATGAAAAACACAACTGCCCTTGACCATTTATCTTTACTGCGTTCCTACATATTATACCTTTTATCCGTCATGTAATTGGACTGCTTTATTTCACTTGCCTTTTACTGATTCGAAAACAGTGACTAAAAGTAAAAACTTTACCAATGTAAATACTACTACCGTGTTTTGTTTTAAAAACCTTTATTGTGAAAATATCAGTATACAAATACGGGCCTATAACCACGTGGGCCGGCCACGGAGCAAACTGAAATCGTATATGATGAGGAGACATTTACACTGTAGAGGAACGTAACGAGCGGGCCATTAGGTTGCAAGAACTAAGGTGTCTAACAGTTGCGGAATCGGTAGACGTACATTTTGTAATTAAAATAAGACAGGGCCACTTACAATAACATTTTCTAGATATACATTTGCGGGCAAGGAGTTACGAGTCCCATTTATACCGGCGCCATTTTGGGCGAGGCCGGGCAGGTCCAAGATATAGTCAAAATGTCTTCACCAACCATCGGCCAGACCAGAACCCCTTTCGGCCCTTTATGCTACAAGATGGTGTCTTCCATTCAGAAAATATTGTTGGCAGCATTTTGAAAGGAAAGATAAACAGCCGTTCTCCTAGTGAGTCTCACATTGTTACATTTAGGAAGAATGTTGAAGAGTAATATGTGGAAAATCTGAAGCCATTTTTCTACAAACTCTCAATCAGCCTAAGTCATGGGCGATCTTTGTCCACACCAGGGCAATAGTGAAGCTGCAGCAGGTGCAAAGGAGCTTCAGACAGTCTTACAAGCACTGCTTTTCTAAACATTTTTTTGTATTTTTGCACAGTTTTATATATTTTTTTTTGTTTTTGATGGAGGGGAAACAACAAAAAACAGGCATTGAAAAAAGCTCAACAGTGCAGGGCGCCTTGTGCTGCTTCCGACCTATTCACACATCGGTCCACTACTGACATCACCTCATAAGCCAACGGGGCACCCCACACTGACTTTCGGCGCAGCATTGTAGGATGGCCACACCAGTGCGGCAACTTGCTGGACACCACCTCGGTGCCATCCGGATCTCGGAGCGTTCGAGTCACTGTACCGCAAGAGTGACCGGAACTCAGCTGGTCACGCCGTCTTTCGGCGCAGCATTGTAGGATGGCCACACCAGTGCGGCAACTTGCTGGACACAACCTCGGTGCCATCCGGATCTCGGCGCGTTCGACTCACTGTACCGCAAGAGTGACCGGAACTCAGCTGGACACGCCGTCTTTCGGCGCAGCATTGTAGGATGGCCACACCACTGCAGCAATTTGCTGGACACCACCTTGGGCAACAGTGAAACTGCAGCAGGTGCAAATAAGCTTCAGATAGTCTTACAAGCACAGCTCAGAACTCTCAACTATGGCACTCAATATCCAGGACTTGCCATTCGGATCTTGGCGCCTTGTGCTGGTTCCGACCTATTCACACATCGGTCCACTACTGACATCACCTCATAAGCCAACGGGGCACCCCACGCCGACTTTCGGCACAGCATTGTAGGATGGCCAAACCAGTGCAGCAACTTGCTGGACACAACCTCGGTGCCATCCGGATCTCGGCGCGTTCGACTCACTGTACCGCAAGAGTGACCGGAACTCAGCTGGACACGCCGTCTTTCGGCGCAGCATTGTAGGATGGCCACACCAGTACGGCAATTTGCTTGACACCACCTCGGTGCCATCCGGATCTCAGCGCGTTGTGCTGCCTTCGGCCTATTCGCACATCGGTCCGCTACTGACGCCGCCTCACGTACCAACGGATTTTCTACGGTTTTTGTAGCCCTATGCCGCATAACAGGTCATGTGACTTCTTTATAAAACTTTTCATTGGTTCATTTTACTTTTGGTTTCCTAAAGATGGAAGGCTTGGTCATATGACCTAAAAATAACACTTTTCATTGGTTTAGAACATTTTTTTTTCCCAAACGATGAAAGCCCCACCTTGTTTCTGGATCATTCAGACTGAAGCTGGCGTCAGCATGAGAGCACCACCATCTCGTGGCTCCGTCGTGGTCATTCCGCGAGCAATCATGGCAGCCGCTCCCCACCGGAAGCCTGCGGGAGTCGGGGGCCCCCAAGACTTTTGTACAATCTTCACGGCTGAGGGGACGCTTTTCGAGAATGGAGCCCAAGCCCTAGCAGGCAAGCGTCCGAGTTCCAAAGTGTCCCAGGGCCATTTCAGTGGACCAGGCCCAAAACCGAGGAGCCGTCCGCCATTTTAAGAGCCATGTGGCAGCCGCCTATCGCTGCACTGCAAGAGTGGGAGCAACTCAACAACATGGTGAGCGAGACGCTGTAGCCGCAAGAGCGGGCGCAACTCAGCTAGATGGCCGCCACCTGGGGAGGCCCGTTCACGCAGCCTCCCCCACGCCCCCCCCGGGCCGCCGCACGCCAATTTTCGGAGTAGCATTGTAGGATACCAAAACCAGTGCGGCAGTTTACTGGACATCACCTGGGTGCCTGTCGTACATGTTGTGTCAGCCATGTGACACTGGACACAGACCGCTACTGACGAGGCCTCCCCCCGCACCACCCGGGACGCCCCACGCTGTTTTTCTGTGCTGCATTGTAGGATCCCTAAACCAGTGCGGCACCCAGGCGACATCACCTGGGTGCCGTCCAGAACTCTGCACGTTGTGCTGCCTTGGGACTATTCGCACAAAAGACAGCTTCTAACCATTGTTGCTTTTTGTGTTGAGAAATGTTTAAATGTTTTTAGTTTTTGTTCCGTTCGTTAAAGTTAATAGTTAATAAAGTTTTATAACCTTACTTTGTTGGAGTGTTATCTATTTTTTTAAAAACGGGTGAATGGGGCCTTGAATCGGGTTATTGTCATGTGTGGGCTTTGGAAGTGTGCTGCTGCAGGATCGGACATTTCAAACTCAAATGCACGTTCTTTTTCTTACCTTTCCGAAGCATGGAGCGCAATAGCAAGCAGAGAAAGGGTGATGCACGTGTTGAACACTACCTGACCTAGCAAGTTGCTGGCAGTGCCCCCCCGCCCGCTCCTGAAAGAGGAAACACACACACCGCCGCTCCGAGTACTTCACAAATCTTTAAAAGACCATGCGCTTGTTCATGAGGCTTAAATGGTTTATCACCTCTTCTAGAACCCCTGCATCGACCCTCTGACGTTTCCTGGAAAAATTACCATGTAACACAATACCAAGCCCTGTCAGCTGAAACCCCCATGGAATCGTGGGCATATTATCAAGGGGGTTTATCTCCGCTTTTTTGGCTTTAAAAGCCTTGAAAGCGGAGATAAAATTATCTCCCTATTACCAAGCTGTCGCTAACACCAGTTAGTGACAGCTAAAAGGAGATAGCGACCATCTTGGGCCCCGCTTTGCATGTCAGTGATACTTATCACTAATGACATGCAAAGTGGCGTGCCAAGATGTTAGCGACTGGAAACAGTCCCTAACATCGCTACCTTCTATTACCAACTTTTGGAGATATTCGCGCTAAGCGCGAATATCTCCAAAATCTAACACCTGCCCTGAGCAGTTCTTAGCCATGTTATCCAATGGGAGGTGGATAACAT
>NC_141697.1:480081111-480088611 GCF_964263255.1 Lissotriton vulgaris | reverse complement strand
CGAGATCCGGATGGCACCGAGGTGGTGTCCAGCAAATTGCCGCACTGGTGTGGCCATCCTACAATGCTGCGCCGAAAGACGGCGTGTCCAGCTGAGTTGCGGTCACTGTTGCGGTACAGTGACTCGAACGCGCCGAGATCCGGATGGCACCGAGGTGGTGTCCAGCAAATTGCCGCACTGGTGTGGCCATCCTACAATGCTGCGCCGAAAGATGGCGTGTCCAGCTGAGTTGCGGTCACTCTTGCGGTACAGTGAGTCGAACGCGCCGAGATCTGGATGGCCCCGATGTTGTGTCCAGCAAGTTGCCGCACTGGTGTGGCCATCCTACAATGCTGCGCCGAAAGTCGGCGTGGGGTGCCCCGTTGGCTTATGAGGTGATGTCAGTAGTGGACCGATGTGTGAATAGGTCGGAACCAGCACAAGGCGCCAAGATCCGAATGGCAAGTCCTGGATGTTGAGTGCCTCAGTTGAGAGTTCTGAGCAGTGCTTGTAAGACTG
Source organism: Lissotriton vulgaris (assembly GCF_964263255.1). NCBI lineage: Eukaryota > Metazoa > Chordata > Amphibia > Caudata > Salamandridae > Lissotriton > Lissotriton vulgaris. The sequence continues at coordinate 480,088,113 of NC_141697.1, read as the reverse complement.
TCTGAAGCTTATTTGCACCTGCTGCAGCTTCACTATTGCCCTGGTGTGGCCAAAGGTGGCACATGACATAGGCGGGCGGCTCCCGAGGTCCGGCGGAACTTTTTGCCTTTTCCTTTCTGCTTCTTTTCCTACAATCCGTTTCATCTGAAGACACGACCAGGTCCCTGAATGTGTGCAGGGGGACGCTATTGATTGAATGAAAATGGCGGCTTGACACAAAGCTGACTCAAGCGTTACTGTTGATGCTATACAGACAAAAATTGGTTTTCAGTTTGTACATTCTTCAGGTTTTTTTTTTCCATCCAAGTCTGATTGAGAGTTTGTAGAAAAATGGCTTCAGATTTTCCACATACTACTCTTCAACATTCTTCCTAAATGTAACAATGTGAAACTCACTAGGAGAACGGCTGTTTCTGTTTCCTTTCAAAATGCTGCCAACAATATTTTCTGAATGGAAGACACCATCTTGTAGCATAAAGGGCCGAAAGGGGTTCTGGTCTGGCCGATGTTTGGTGGAGACATTTTGACTATATGTTGGACCTGCCCGGCCTCGCCCAAAATGGCGCCGGTATAAATGGGACTCGTAACTCCTTGCCCGCAAATGTATATCTAGAAAATGTTATTGTAAGTGGCCCTGTCGTATTTTAATTACAAAATGTACGTCCACCGATTCCGCAACTGTTAGACACCTTTGTTCTTGCAACCTAATGGCCCGCTCGTTACGTTCTTCTACAGTGTAAATGTCTCCTCATCATATACGATTTCAGTTTGCTCCGTGGCCGGCCCACGTGGTTATAGGCCCGTATTTGTATACTGACATTTTCACAATAAAGGTTTTTAAAACAAAACACGGTAGTAGTATTTACATTGGTAAAGTTTTTACTTTTAGTCACTGTTTTCGAATCAGTAAAGGCAAGTGAAATAAAGTAGTCCAATTACATGACGGATAAAAGGTATAATATGTAGGAACGCAGTAAAGATAAATGCTTAAGGGCAGTTGTGTTTTTCATGTCTGCAATATAAAGTGATCGATAAGAATCTGATAATCAGGCGTATCGGCGACTAAGACAGCAGGCCGAATCTCTTTTACTCAACGGCTCCGTCATGGAAGGAAGAAACGCCCTTTTTCTCGAAAAAGGAATATATTTTACTTACAAGACAGTTGTAAATTTTCCGGGAAAGTACATTAGCCTGGAATATTATAACATATGTTTGAAAAAAAAATATTGTTCGAAAACAATAAAAAGCGTAATTTTTAGGTCATATGACCAAGCTTTTCATCATTAAATTAACAAAAGTAAAATGAACCAATGAAAAGTTTTATTAACAAGTCACATGACCTGTTATGCTTACGTTACGCGCTGCGCGCCGCGCCTCGGATCACTTCCGGGTGCGGTAACGCGGCGTGTCATATAACGCATTACGCGACAACGTAGGTCAAGAATATAGTCAAAATGTCTCCACCAACCAGCGTTCGGAACACAACCCCTTTCAGCAGTCCAAAAAGTTCTGTTAAATGACAACAGAGGGGACAGGCAACAAGAACCATCAGTCAAAGAGGGGAGGGCAAGTTCTTCTCTTCCGGGTCATGTTGGGGCGCTATTGGAACTGATCGAATTGGTAGTCTACAGTGTTTCTGGATGTTTCAGACTAAAGCTGGCGTCAGCATGAGACCACTACCATCTCGTAGCTCCGTCGTGGCCATTCCACGAGCAATCATGGCAGCCGCTCCCCACCAGAAGCCTGCGGGAGTCGGAGGCCCCCAAGACTTTTGTAGAATCTTCACGGCTGAGGGGACGCTTTTCGAGAATGGGACCCAAGCCCTATCAGGGAAGCGTCCGAGTTCAAAGGTGTCCCAGGGCCATTTTAATGGACCAGGCCCAAAACCGAAGAGCCGGCCGCCATTTTGAGAGTCCTGTGGCAGCCGCCTATCGCTGCACCGCAAGAGTGGGCGCAATTCAGCTGGATGGTGGGCAAGACGCTGTAGCCGCAAGAGTGGGCGCAACTCAGCTGGATGGGACAAGGTTCAGAATTGAAGAGTCATCAAAAGGCAAAAAGTTCCGCCGGACCCCGGGAGCCGGCCGCCTATGTCGGGGGCGATCTCAGGCTACACCAGTGCTATAAGACTTGGGGAGGGTGTCGGAGCCAAGCGTCTTCTCCGAGTCCATGGCCATCACACCGCCCCTCAGGGGCCTCCGTCAAGCTGTTTAGGAAGGTAACTTATCACATTGTTTTCTAATGCAGTCAGGTCCACAAGCGACACTCACTTACTTTGAGAATAGTGAAGCTGCAGTAGGTGGAAATAAGCTTCAGACAGTGTTACAAGCGCTGCTCAGAACTCTTAACTATGGCACCCAACATCCAGAACTTATGCCATTTGAGAATGGCAGTGACATCGAAGCAACTCAGGGACCAAAACCATTAACGTACTTTCACGTATGAAAATCTTACTTGGGGAGGGGGCAGGAGCGAAGCGCCCCCTCCCAGTCAGCGCCACCACACCGTATGTTGAAAATTTGAAGCCATCGTTCTACAAAGTCAACCAAACTTGGATTGAAAAATCTAGAAAAATGTACAAACTGAAAACCAGTTTTGGTCTGCATAGCATCAGTAGCAACGCTTGTGTCAGCTTTGTGTCAAGCCGCCATTTTGATTCAACAAAGCACAGGCATTGAAAAAGGCTCAAACTCAGAACTCTGAACTATGGCACCCAACATCCAGGAGCTTGCCATCCGGATCTTGGAGCCTTGTGCTGCTTTCGACCTATTCACACATCGGTCCACTACTGACATCATCTTATAAACCAACGCTATGTAAATAGTTTTTTAATAAAATGTTTTACCCTGTTTCTTTGCTGGTGTGTTGTCTATATTTTTAATATTTGCATAGGGTTTGTCGTTATTTTGTGCGGGATGGGTGATGGAGCCGAGCTGTCTTGCAGCCCTCATGGTGTGGAGCTCAGTCCATCTCACTATTTTCGTATTTCTCATGAAGGGTTGTTCCTAATATTTCTATTTTAGCGAGGTCAAAAAGAGATCCAATTAGTGGCCTACTGATTTTGCTCGATTACTTTTATTTTTTTACACGATTTTTCACTATCTGCAAAGACTAAACAGAGTATTGCGACTTTGTGCTTGTTTGTAAATAGAGAATGATCCAAAGAGAACCAATTCTAAAACAGTAAATGCTTGGACAACAATCAATCAAATGGAGAGACAAGCAGGCACAACGGATTACAACGGGGGTAAAGGCCTGCGTTAACTACCCTTCAGTATCTGCAAAGAGAGAGTACTACTAAGACAAAAGAGGGGAGGGGGGGGGGTGCAGCGTTCAAAGCACATCAGCGTGCATAAATACGAAAATGTTTTTATCTATCACGTACTTGACATTTTAAAGCTTTTCATATTTGCTATTAAAAAACCAATGAAATTCACAGAAAAAACCATAGGTTATAGTGGATATATAGTTAGGAATTTGCATTTACAAAACCTTGAAAATTCAATGAAAAAACCATTGGTTTTAGGCCATATATAGTTAGGGATTTGCATTTACAAAACCTTATTTTACTCGCATAAAACCATTGAAATTCCATATATAGTTATAAGCGCTAACTATATATCGCGCACCCGCAATCCACTGCTGATGATGTCACATATTACATCATTCATGACATGGTTAGTGACATCACTGATGACATCACTGATGACATCACTGAAAACATCTCATTTGACATGACTGATAACATCACTGATGATATCATTCATGTGATAATACCATGAACCTCTTCAGACTCTAATATAACCTTAGATACAATCAGTGTAAACAGACAGTCACAGACTGTCACTCATCCATGGAGTTACTCACACACCTAGTCAGTTATGCCAAAAATCAATCACACCTCCATTTTCTCAACTATACAGTTATACACACCTTACTTATTCAAACATATACTAACACATATTTACTATACTCTCTTATACAATCTCTGATACATGTTCACAATGATCCATACAGCCACTCACACATTCACTGGCTCTTATGCACAGTTATTTATAGATGTCAACTCTCACATGTACTGTGTTTTACATATGTACTTAATTTGACATGTAGCACTGAGATATCCATTCACTCACTAATACACTCATGCACAGTCAACCGCCCATACAGCTGTTTGCACATGCACTTTTGAATCTATACATATAGTGAATCAACTACTCACACATCTATGTACAGAGTCACACACCTCCCAGCCACCCATACACACACACACACTCAGTTTGCCATACAAATACTTGGACAACCAATCAATAACCCATACAGTTACTCATATAGCTACTGATCAACATATGCAGCAGTTTGTAGAACAACAGATATAATGATGCACAAATTAAAACAGTTTAGTCACTAACCCATGCACTCAGTGAGACACATTTAATCACTCACTCAATCAGTCAGTCATGCACCTAGTAAATCCTTCATCCAGACACTTATATATCCACTCATTCTTCAATATGTAAAACATATTTTAACTTTACAGAAACATACAGTCACTGGATGTTGTAATCAGTGATGTCATCAGTGATGTCATTTGAGATGTCATCAGTGATGTCATCAGTGATGTCACTAACCATGTCATGAATGATGTAATATGTGACATCATCAGCAGTGGATTGCGGGTGCGCGATATATAGTTAGCGCTTATAACTATATATGGAATTTCAATGGTTTTATGCGAGTAAAATAAGGTTTTGTAAATGCAAATCCCTAACTATATATGGCCTAAAACCAATGGTTTTTTCATTGAATTTTCAAGGTTTTGTAAATGCAAATTCCTAACTATATATCCACTATAACCTATGGTTTTTTCTGTGAATATATATATATACACATATATATATATATATACACATATATATATATATCCGTTCCAACTCCTACTTCTCGGCAAACGTACCGAGTCCTCGATGTAGGTACAGACCACAAACACTGCGATTGATTTCAATTCAAGGGTGGTTTATTGTTCTTCTGTCCCCAGCATGACGCGTTTCGGCTGCAGCGAGGCAGCCTTGATCACATGACTTAAAAGAACCAATAAGTGCACTTATATACTGTGAATGTCCCCAAAGAGACTCAAATACAACATGAACATGGAAGAAATACTTCGTAAACGGAGCTATTATCTAAAATCCCATTAACAATGTACAATGGTCCATATGCAAAAGGCAAGTTCATTTCATAATAATATGTTTCAATGTACACACTTGAAAAGGCAAATTAATATATTTACATACTATTTACAAATAAATATATCATTTTATGCTGATGCCTGTGGAATAAAGTGCATTGCCCATCAAATTCATGATTCACTCCAATTCATGTATATATGTATTCCAAAGTTGCAGGAAGTCTCAAATGTAGGGAACGTGCAAAATATGCTATTAGAAAGTGCAAATTAGTGATAATGTGCAAAATTGTGCTGATTAAAACCGAGTGTATTACTCAAATGTTTTTAGGGAGTGCATTGGTGGTGGCACGTTAATTTAATCTCTATTAATGAAGAGTTACATGCCACCCACTAACAGAAGTAAATGTGTGTAACTGTCACAGAAACGCTGAAAACCATTTTCAGACAACAAATGTAATGTGGCACAACGAGAACATCATGGCACAGTGCCCAATGTCTGATAAAAAAGCTCGCAACGGAAGGTACGGGGCCAAACGGGTATATATACTGACTCCAGTGACTATTATGGCATAGTGCCCTTTTCACTGTTAAGTGGACAGCTGGGAGGAGTTAAGTTGTTGATAGGGGTGCCCAAAGTTAGTTAGACAGAATGGCAATCCCAGTCCCCTTTGTGTTGTGTATGACTAGACTCTACTACCCCTGGCTCTATCTAAACGGATACTTATTCGTGGGCGCTATGACAGAGTGACTAACAGCTCACTATGCTGCTACCTCTAGAGGAAGCAGTAAAGGTCCTCCCCCGTATTTAATCCGTTTGGGATTCTGGTATCGAGTAATACGATGTACTTACTCTCCAGCTGCCTTAACGCTTTCTCCCTGTTTCCCCCTCTGATGTTTTTCGGCACCGCATCAATAACAAAATATCTTAATTCATTAAGGTTCTTATTGTGGACCAATTCGAAATGCCGGGCTACCGGATAATTACCATCCGAATTGACCACAGCCCGTAGGTGTTGCAGAATGCGGTTAAAAACCTGCAGTTTAGTGCTGCCAACGTACCTGAGGCCACAGGTACATTGGAGCACGTATACTGCAAAGTCCGTGCGGCAGGTGAAATGATCCCTGATCTTAATAGGAGTAGGGTCAAAAGCAGAGCAATACTCACTGGTGTTTACACCAAATTTGCAGGCCCTGCAAGATATACATTTAAAGAAACCGCATTTGTTGGAAATTCTATGAGGTTTCATTATTACCTCCGGACTGGATTTAACCAACATATCCCTCATGGATGGAGCTCTTCTAAACACCACCCCTGGTTCAGCTGGTATAAGGGGGGCTAGAGTGATGTCTGTCTTTAAAAGGGGCCAATGCTTTTTCAAAATTCCTCTCATTTTTTTGTGATCTTCATTGAATGTGGTTATCAGACTGATGTTATTAGCCTGGGTCTCAACCTCCCTTTCGACTGGACTAGGAGTAACATCCACATTAATGGAGGATAGATAATTGTCCCTGTCCAGTTGGTTGGCTCTGTCTTTCGCCTCTAATAAAAGGGCTACATCATACCCTCGGGCACAGAATCTTTCCAACGCCTCATTCTGACATCTTTCCAAATCTGATGGGGTGCTGCAGATTCTCCTCATCCTAAGAAACTCACCATAAGGGATGCTTCTAATCATATGGTTAGGATGGGAGCTACTTGCGTGCAGTATAGCGTTGCCCGCTGTAGCTTTCCTGTGCAGGCGAGTGTGTAATCTACCATTCTCAATGTAAATCTCCACATCAAGAAACTGGATGAGGTGTGTACTGATCTGTGAGGT
>NC_141697.1:480071111-480076111 GCF_964263255.1 Lissotriton vulgaris | reverse complement strand
TTTCATGGTTTTTAAAGCCAAAAAAGGGGAGATAAACCCCCTTGCTAATATGCCCCACGATTCCTTGGGGGTTTCAGCTGATAGGGCTTGGTATTGTGTTACATGGTAATTTTTCCATGAAACGTCAGAGGGTCGATGTAGGGGTTCTAGAAGAGGTGATAAACCATTTAAGCCTCATGAACAAGCGCATGGTCTTTTAAAGATTTCTGAAGTACTCGGGGCGGCGGTGTGTGTGTGCCCTCTTTCAGGAGCGGGCGGGGGGGCACTGCCAGCAACTTGCCAGGTCAGGTAGTGTTCAACACGTGCATCACCCTTTCTCTGCTTGCTATTGCGCTCCATGCTTCGGAAAGGTAAGAAAAAGAACGTGCATTTGAGTTTGAAATGTCCGATCCTGCAGCAGCACACTTCCAAAGCCCACACATGACAATAACCCGATTCAAGGCCCCATTCACCCGTTTTTCAAAAAATAGATAACACTCCAACAAATTAAGGTTATAAAACTTTATTAACTTTTAACGATAATGAACAGAACAAAAACTAAAAACATTTAAACATTTATTAACACAAAAAGCAACAATGGTTAGAAGCTGTCTTTTGTGCGAATAGTCCCAAGGCAGCACAACGTGCAGAGTTCTGGACGGCACCCAGGTGATGTCGCCTGGGTGCCGCACTGGTTTAGGGATCCTACAATGCTGCTCCGAAAATTGGCGTGGGGCGTCCCGGGTGGGGCGGGGGGAGGCCTCGTCAGTAGCGGTCTGTTGTGCGAATAGTCCCAAGGCAGCACAACGTGCAGAGTTCTGGACGGCACCCAGGTGATGTCGCCTGGGTGCCGCACTGGTTTAGGGATCCTACAATGCAGCACAGAAAAACAGCGTGGGGCGTCCCGGGTGGTGCGGGGGGAGGCCTCGTCAGTAGCGGTCTGTGTCCAGTGTCACATGGCTGACACAACATGTACGACAGGCACCCAGGTGATGTCCAGTAAACTGCCGCACTGGTTTTGGTATCCTACAATGCTGCTCCGAAAATTGGCGTGCGGCGGCCCGGGGGGGGGGGGGGGGGAGGCGGCGTGAACGGGTCTCCCCAGGTGGCGGCCATCTAGCTGAGTTGCGCTCGCTCTTGCGGCCACAGCGTCTCGCTCACCATGTTGTGGAGTTGCTCCCACTCTTGCAGTGCAGCGATAGGCGGCTGCCACATGGCTGTCAAAATGGCGGACGGCTCTTCGGTTTTGGGCCTGGTCCACTGAAATGGCCCTGGGACACCTTGGAAGTCGGACGCTTGCCTGCTAGGGCTTGGGCTCCATTCTCGAAAAGCGTCCCCTCAGCCGTGAAGATTGTATAAAAGTCTTGGGGGCCCCCGACTCCCGCAGGCTTCCGGTGGGGAGCGGCTGCCATGATTGCTCGCGGAATGACCACGACGGAGCCACGAGATGGTGGTGCTCTCATGCTGACGCCAGCTTCAGTCTGAATGATCCAGAAACAAGGTGGGGCTTTCATCGTTTGGGAAAAAAAAATGTTCTAAACCAATGAAAAGTGTTATTTTTAGGTCATATGACCAAGCCTTCCATCTTTAGGAAACCAAAAGTAAAATGAACCAATGAAAAGTTTTATAAACAAGTCACATGACCTGTTATGCGACATAGGGCTACAAAAAGCGTAGAAAATCCGTTGGCACGTGAGGCGGCGTCAGTAGCGGACCGATGTGCGAATAGGCCGAAGGCAGCACAACGCGCCGAGATCCGGATGGCACCGAGGTGGTGTCCAGCAAATTGCCGCACTGGTGTGGCCATCCTACAATGCTGCGCCGAAAGACGGCGTGTCCAGCTGAATTGCGGTCACTGTTGCGGTACAGTGACTCGAACGCGCCGAGATCCGGATGGCGCCGAGGTGGTGTCCAGCAAATTGCCGTACTGGTGTGGCCATCCTACAATGCTGCGCCGAAAGACGGCGTGTTCAGCTGAGTTCCGGTTACTCTTCCGGCACAGTGACTCGAACGCGCTGAGATCCGGATGGCACCGAGGTGGTGTCCAGCAAGTGGCTGCACTGGTGTGGCCATCCTACAATGCTGCGCCGGAAGTCGGCGTGGGGTGCCCCGTTGGCTTATGAGGTGATGTCAGTAGTGGACTGATGTGTCAATAGGTCGGAACCAGCACAAGGCGCCAAGATCCGAATGGCAAGTCCTGGATGTTGAGTGCCTCAGTTGAGATTTCTGAGAAGTGCTTGTAGAACTGTCTGAAGCTTATTTGCACCTGCTGCAGCTTCACTAGGTCCGGCGGAACTTGTTGCCTTTTCCTTTGTGCTTCTTTTCCTACAATGCGTTTCTTCTGAAGACACGACCAGGTCCCTGAATGTGTGCAGGGGGACGCTATTGAATGAATGAACGCGCCGAGATCTGGATGGCACCGAGGTGGTGTCCAGCAAATTGCCGCACTGGTGTGGCCATCCTACAATGCTGCGCCGAAAGACGGCGTGTCCAGCTGAATTGCGGTCACTGTTGCGGTACAGTGACTCGAACGCGCCGAGATCCGGATGGCACCGAGGTGGTGTCTAGCAAATTGCCGCACTGGTGTGGCCATCCTACAATGCTGCGCCGAAAGACGGCGTGTCCAGCAGAGTTGCGGTCACTGTTGCGGTACAGTGAGTCGAACGCGCCGAGATCTGGATGGCCAAGTTTCAAGTTTCATCTGGCAGTTTTTCTCCATCCCTCCTGGATCAAAGAAGGTGAATGCTAAATATGCCACCTGCCTCATCTGAACATATGAAGTTAACTTGTATACACTGTGGTGCTATGCTGTCCTATGGCAACATGAGCATCAACCTGATGAATACGGCATTCGAAAATCATAAATGCCCTAATGCACCCAAGAAGTAATTTTTTTTTTGCTCCAGTTGAGCCGTTTTCAATGCCTGTTTTTTGTTGTTTCCCCTCCATCAAGAACAAAACAAAAATACAAGGCGCTAAGATCCGAATGGCAAGTCCTGGATGTTGAGTGCCTCAGTTGAGAGTTCTGAGCAGTGCTTGTAAGACTGTCTGAAGCTTATTTGCACCTGCTGCAGCTTCACTAGGTCCGGCGGAAATTTTTTCCTTTTCCTTTCTGCTTCTTTTCCTACAATGCGTTTCATCTAAAGACACGACCAGGTCCCTGAATGTGTGCAGGGGGACGCTATTGATTGAATGAAAATGGCGGCTTGACACAAAGCTGACTCAAGCGTTACTGTTGGTGCTATACAGACAAAAATTGGTTTTCAGTTTGTACATTCTTCAGGTTTTTTTTTCCATCTAAGTCTGATTGAGAGTTTGTAGAAAAATGGCTTCAGATTTTCCACATACTACTCTTCAACATTCTTCCTAAATGTAACAATGTGAAACTCACTAGGAGAACGGCTGTTTCTGTTTCCTTTCAAAATGCTGCCACCAATATTTTCTGAATAGAAGACACCATCTTGTAACATAAAGGGCCGAAAGGGGTTCTGGTCTGGCCGATGGTTGGTGGAGACATTTTGACTATATCTTGGACCTGCCCGGCCTCGCCCAAAATGGCGCCGGTATAAATGGGACTCGTAACTCTTTGCCCGCAAATGTATATCTAGAAAATGTTATTGTAAGTGGCCCTGTCGTATTTTAATTACAAAATGTACGTCCACCGATTCCGCAACTGTTAGACACCTTTGTTCTTGTCACCTAATGGCCCGCTCGTTACGTTCTTCTACAGTGTAAATGTCTCCTCATCATATACGATTTGAGTTTGCTCCGTGGCCGGCCCACGTGGTTATAGGCCCGTATTTGTATACTGACATTTTCACAATAAAGGTTTTTAAAACAAAACACGGTAGTAGTATTTTCATTTGTAAAGTTTTTACTTTTAGTGACTGTTTTCGAATCAGTAAAAGGCAAGTGAAATAAAGCAGTCCAATTACATGACGGATAAAAGGTATAATATGTAGGAACGCAGTAAAGATAAATGGTCAAGGGCAGTTGTGTTTTTCATGTCTGCAACATAAAGTGATCGATAAGAATCTGATAATCAGGCGTATCGGCGACTAAGACAGCAGGCCGAATCTCTTTTACTCAACGGCTCCGTCATGGAAGGAAGAAACGCCCTTTTTCTCGAAAAAGGAATATATTTTACTTGCAAGACAGTTGTAAATTTTCCGGGAAAGTACATTAGCCTGGAATATTATAACATATGTTTGAAAAAAAAATATTGTTCGAAAATAATAAAAAGCGTAATTTTTAGGTCATAAGACCAAGCTTTTCATCATTAAATTAACAAAAGTAAAATGAACCAATGAAAAGTTTTATTAACAAGTCACATGACCTGTTATGCTTACGTTACGCGCTGCGCGCCGCGCCTCGGATCACTTCCGGGTGCGCTAACGCGGCGTGTCATAAAACGCATTACGCGACAACGTAGGTCAAGAATATAGTCTAAATGTCTCCACCAACCAGCGTTCAGAACACAACCCCTTTCAGCAGTCCAAAAAGTTCTGTTAAATGACAACAGAGGGGACAGGCAACAAGAACCATCAGTCAAAGAGGGGAGGGCAAGTTCTTCTCTTCCGGGTCATGTTGGGGCGCTACCGGAACTGATCGAATTGGTAGTCTACAGTGTTTCTGGATGTTTCACACTAAAGCTGGCGTCAGCATGAGACCACTACCATCTCGTAGCTCCGTCGTGGCCATTCCACGAGCAATCATGGCAGCCGCTCCCCACCAGAAGCCTGCGGGAGTCGGAGGCCCCCAAGACTTTTGTAGAATCTTCACGGCTGAGGGGACGCTTTTCGAGAATGGGACCCAAGCCCTAGCAGACAAGCGTCCGAGTTCCAAGGTGTCCCAGGGCCATTTTAGTGGACCAGGCCCAAAACCGAAGAGCCGGCCACCATTTTGAGAGTCCTGTGGCAGCCGCCTATCGCTGCACCGCAAGAGCGGGCGCATCTCAACTACATGGTGAGCGAGACGCTGTAGTCGCAAGAGCGGGCGGAAAACAGCTGAATGGCGGAAGA